>NC_139629.1:56148928-56151428 GCF_964638095.1 Poromitra crassiceps | reverse complement strand
GAGTAGGGGGTGACCTCTTGAACCTATGTGGAAAGTTTAGGTGATGTGGAGGGTATGGTTTCTGAGATCCACACACTTTTAGGGCAGAAAAAGAAGAAAAACAAATAGACAATATAGCCGCAAGCGGCGATGCGGGGTCCAAGCTTCCGGTGACTTGGGGGGTATATGTCAGATAGTGCACATTTATTCAGACTTGGTATGTGCACAAGTAAACAAAGTTTGGTTGAGATCCGGTGACCTGGCGGTTTCCAAGCAGTACTAGTAGTAGTAGTAGTAGTAGCAGTAGTAGTAATAGTAGTAGTAGTAGTGTTGGTAGTAGTGGGAGTGGTAGCAGTAGTAGCAGCAGAAGTACTAAGAATAGTAGTAGTAGTAGTAGCAGCAGCAGCAGTAGTAGTGGTGGTTGGCTGTTATAGCGCCGCCATCTGGTGGATTGGTGTAATTTTTTCCTCTGAGTAGTGGGTGATGTCTTGAAACTATGTGGAAAGGTGGGTGATGTGGGGCGTATGGTTTCTGAGATCCACACACTTTTAGGGCAGGAAAAGAACAAAAGCAAATACACACAAGTTTAGACATTTATCATTTCAAAACGGTTTCACGTATCCAAAATCCTTTAATAACTTTAGGTCGGGGTAGTCCATAGATAACCCAGAAAAAGTTTCGTGTGATTTGGCCAAACAGTCTAGGAGGAGCTCGCAAAAGTAGGTTTTTGATAAAATTCAAAATGGCGGAAAATCTAGGCACACACAAATGGGCGTGGCCTATATGGATAGATGCATATTGATCCAAGGAATCCAGGATAAGTGAAATTTTGAGTATAGGACACACGGTTCAGAAGATATGGACCATAAGGCGAAACGGTCTGTTATAGCGCCACCATCTGGTGGATTGGTGTATTCTTTTTTTCTCCGAGTAGGGGGTGACCTCTTGAACCTATGTGGAAAGTTTAGGTGATGTGGAGGGTATGGTTTCTGAGATCCACACACTTTTAGGGCAGAAAAAGAAGAAAAACAAATAGACAATATAGCCGCAAGCGGCGATGCGGGGTCCAAGCTTTTGGTGACTTGGGGGTTATATGTCAGATAATATAGACACTGAATTGCACATTTAGTCAGAGTTGATATGTGCACAAGTGTACCAAGTTTGCAAGTAATATGTAGTAAGTAGCAGTGGTGGTGGTAAGCCATTTGGTGGCTGTCAAAGAGGCTTATTAAGCAATGGACTTTTTCTAGGCAAACTGTCATAATTTCAAATCCTAGCTTCCTGATAAGCTTAGATGTGTTAGCCATGAGTGGACAGCTTACTGAGGTGTTGCTTTTGTGGTGTTCCGAGTCCATTGGATGAAGATAGTGTGCTGCTTCTACTGTACACTTCTGATCATGGTTATAGATGTGCTCAGTGAGGAAAGGATTAAACAAACTGTTCCTGAATGGTGATATAAGTAATTGGTTGTCACAATGAAAAGCCAATGCTTTTGTAGTAGTGGTGGTAGTCATAAATCTGGTCTGCATAAGCACAAGGCCAGAATTTGAACCATTTGTCTTGAAATTAATGCAAAATCCTAACTATTACTAGATACTCCACATGGTACATTCATAGTGTCTCTGTATAGGTATAACAAGATTAATATTCAGGTTGTGTAAATCACCCTTTAAGTCAAACTGTTAGTGGCTTAATAGGTTATCAGTTAACAAGTTACTTGTCTGTTATTCAGATGTTTTAAAAGGGTAAGCTTGGGCACAGTGGACATCTACAAGTTGGCAATAAAAGTGTAAGCTCAAGGTTGACTAAAGGAGTTAGGATATAATGCATAAAAAACTGGGACAAAAGACAGCAAAGGAGGCAGATATATGATTCAAACAATAAGTTTTTATTGCAAATAATAGTTTTTATGAAATGAAAAACTTAAAGTAAAAATAAATATATCAATCCATTTTGTCCTTGTGTGGGGCTGAGTCGGGGTTTCTGGACTGTGTGGAGGGACTGTCGAGTCTTGGAGTCAAGTCTGAGTCAGGGCTATGATTTGTCTATTATGTCAACTCAGATGTGATTGAGCATGAGGATAGCTTCTTCCATTTCGTCTGTAGTCATTTGAGTTGGTGATTTTGTAAGCAGTGGTGTGATAAGTGCGAGTGGGATGGTGTATGATGTTTCCTGGTTATTGATGGACAGAGAGAATTGGATATGTGTTTTGCGGTTTCTGTTTTATGGCGTTGATTGCATTTGTGACATTTGTATGTGAGTGAGTCAAAGTTTACAGTAGTGATAGGTGCCAAAAACAGAAGTACTTGTTTGTGACGGTGGCAGAAGAGACTTCACCATAGATGCTTTGAGTGGTGGGTGGTGATGGTTCTGTGTATGATTCAAGTGCAGTGGTGGGTGTTGATGTTGTGGTTGGGGTGGTTGTCAGATATGTATTGGTTTGTATGCATGTATGGATAGGTTGGTCAGGTGGTACCAGTCGTCAATGTCAGGTTTACAGTACCCCCACACAGCTAGGTCA